>NW_023495290.1:0-35000 GCF_904425465.1 Colossoma macropomum | reverse complement strand
ACTGGCCTCTTTATTAGAAACAGAGAGTGGACTATCCACCCAAAAATATTCAGTCAGGAAAGAGAGGCTCTGTGGTCAGAAACTGACCATTGATGAAGGGCTATAGGATGTTAATTTTAGCACGGCTTCAAATAACAAGCCTTTTATTACAGAAAAACCTCCAGTCTGAAGGACAGAACTGAAGCACTACACACACAGTGAACAACATCAAATGCTTGGTTAGTGTGTGTTTATGTACAGTGCTAGCCAGTTTAACAACTAATCCATCTTAAGTTTCGTCTGTTTTAAAGGATTGTGATCTGTAATTTCTGTGTAATGTCAGAGAGATTAGATAAAAACTTTGGCTATAATAGCCATTGTGCTTCACGCTAAGTTGTTTTCCCTCTTTCCTTTAAACACCATATTGCGTGTTGTGCTTCGTTCTGTCCAACAAACTGGAGGTTTTTCTGTAATGAGAGGCTCTTTGCTTGAAGCTGGATTGAGCCTGACGTTGCTGGAGGCTGCAGGAGTCCAGCTTCACAGTGAGGACTGTAGCCAAACTGTCAGGCAAAGTCAAACATTATGGCTGGAAAATAAACATTTTCTTAATTTACCATGTTAAGCTTGGCACAGCTAATTTAATCGGTTTGTTCATTCATGAGCTGAAGAGTTCATTTGCAAAAACAAATATCTCACTGCTTCCTATAGAGTCACTATGAGTTATGAAGTTTAGTCTTTTCCACCCAAATGTTGGTCTTTATCCAGTATGAATCGTCTCTCATGGCTGAATCCAGAGTGGGTCTCTGTGAGACTCTGAGCTCTGTTTAGATCAGTAGCCGTTAGTTTCACACCTGTGTGCTGCTTTTTGTTGGGAGAAGGAGTCGTTTGAGATTCTGCCTCGAATAGTCGGCGGCAGTGCTGAGTCACATGACACAAATACTGCGCTCTGATTGGTGGAGAATAGCACTGGCGTTTGACCGTTTCTGCTGTAAAACATGAACTTGTGATGCCTCGACGATGAACAATAATGGCTTTAGTGGCTGAACGTGTTTAGGGTTCAGAGTGAGCTGAGGTTAGAGTAACTCACCACAGGCAGCTCCACTTTAAAGGAGGTTTATTGGTTTTTGCAAAGTTGTTCATTCAGATTTCTTGAGCTATAAGTGTCACGTCTGTCAACATGTTCTTTAAGTGTGACTCGAATCTGGATTGCTGACTCGAGTCCCCATCTGTGCTGACCCGTATGGCAAATTTTCTTGAGATATTTTATTTAAATATAGAAATCAATGGCTTACAAAACACAGAGATGTACACACAGCAAAACAGACTCAAAACAGAAACAGATCTCAGAATCTGAAATCTTAGAGGAAGATAAGTTTCTTATACTTTTGTGTTACAGATCAAATAAACAGTTGTAACCATGCAGGTCTTTATACAGAGTCTTTATGCCCTCTTATACAGGGCCGTATCTGATATTAAACAGGTTCCACTGCAGGGTCCAGCTGAAGAAGGTCATCCTTGCTTTACCTGGAACGTTCTTCTTCAGCAGGTCCACAGCAGGCAGGAGATCCTCAGGTCTGGAGACATAAGCAGGCTGTAAGAAGTGGCCTCTCTTTAGATGGAGGGTCGCCCTTGGTGGAGCTGTCTGAGGCCGGCTCTGTGACCTTTGACCTCAGAAAGTCTTGCGTCTCATCCGGGACGTCCAGACCAGGAGAGGAACGCCAGCAGCACAGCGACGACTGGGAGATGGAGTACAGTATTAGCAGTCTAGCCTCCCCGGTTTCTAATAAAGTGGCCAGTAAGTGGAAGTACAAGGTGGGTGTTTCCAATAAAGTGGCCAGTGCGTGGAAGTACAATATAGGGGTTTCTAATAAAGTGGCCAGTGAATGGAAGTACAAGGTGGGTGTTTCTAATAAAGTGGCCAGTAAGTGGAAGTACAAGGTAGATGTTTCTAATAAAGTGGCCAGTGAGTGGAAGTACAAGATGGGTGTTTCTAATAAAGTGGCCAGTGAGTGAAAGTACAAGGTAGGGGTTTCTAATAAAGTGGCCAGTGAGTGGAAGCACAAGGTAGATGTTTCTAATAAAGTGGCCAGTGCGTGGAAGTACAATATAGGGGTTTCTAATAAAGTGGCCAGTGAGTGGATTTACAAGGTGGGTGTTTCTATTAAAGTAGCCAGTGCGTGGACGTACAACATAGGGGTTTCCAATAAAGTGTCCAGTGAGTGTACATTAGCAGTCCATTCTATAAAACACTATCATCAGTGTTGCACTGAACTTTCTGACTCTGAATGAATCTCCCCGTAATGTACTTCAGCTCCTACTTCCTGGGACTTTGTTCCCCAAACAGTGTTCAAGGTTACCTTAAGTGAAGTCAGAGCGAAAGTTTTGATGATGTTAGACACGATAATCATGCAAGATTAATTCTACACTCCACCTGCTGCCACATCCGATTTCCAGCGGGATGCACGCTACTTATTCATAATTCATCTGTAAACAAAGCGCGCTGGCACAACTTCACTCCGCTCTCACGGAGCTAACAAGCTGCATTTCTGCCCTGCTTTACTGCTCTTTAGCTGTAACGTAATCAAATGTGAGCTGATGTTAAGAAATGTCAATGAATGAGCTTCAATCAACTGAATCAGCTGATTCAAACTCAGAGGGATGATCTGTCATTAGGCACAGTGACACTGCCTGGTGTCTTCACAGTATATACCTACACTGAACACAGATTTGAAGTCGTCTGTTGCTCTTCTGCTGGGTTAAAGGCACTGGGGGGATGGAGGGGGGCGGGGGGGGGCTCATGCCTCCTCCACTTTCGAAATTATGTTACAATCTAATTGAATTATAACTTTGGGGGTGGCGGGATGACATAGCTGAGTCGAAACAGAGATGTTATTACATAGCTGTCAATTACATTTGAACTCTAATTAAAGCAAAAATGGATTGTAGATTGTTGTTTTGTTTAATCAGGTCAGTATTGACAAAAGAAAAGAAACAGTGATGTTTTCTTTACTGGACTATGATTATTTATTGAACAGTTTTTAATAATCCTTCTTATTCTGCTTATTTATCTTCACAGTAATCATCATTGAAGTATTCTGCTAAAATCAGACAAAGAATTTGGACACAATGGAAAGAAAACAGTGCTGTTATGAACTGCAATAAAACTAAATCTCTAAGCTGCGCATGTATGGCATTATTATACTATTTAATAGTATTTTTAATGTTTGTGTTTTAACACATAAACAGTACACATATACTGCTGTATGTAGGCTGTAGCCTCCTGACGTTCACAGACAATCACTTTAACACGTTTCCCTGAACAGAAAACCTACACAAAATGTAGACGGACACACAAACCCACCAGTAAATAAGGAAATATGTCATGTTAAGGAAGAAAAATAAATTCTGATTCATGTGACTTTAAATCTGAAAGACTTTCATCACATTTGTGTCTCCATTGACAACAGAAACATCCTTCCATCCATTTCAGTGTGAAGAATCAGAGCTTTCTGTGAGCTCCCCTGTTTCCTATCACCGTATTAAAAATGCACAAAGCCTTTATTGTTGGACGTGTTTGTGTTTTGAGCTCATTCATGACAGAATTTGAAATTGGTAAGTGCTTTTTATTGTTTTTGTTCAATTGGAGTAACGATAAAGCGCCACTGATGTGTGACTTATATTCCTAATCATGTGTTTTCTTGTTAAAAAATATACTTTTGACATAAAAAATATAAATGAAAACACTGCTTTAAGCTTGAGCTCAGCTATAGCTGCTTTTCTCACATCTCCAGCAGGAAACTTTTCCACAAAAGTAGAACAGTTTCTGTAAAATGTCTCTCAACTCGAATTTTCCAGTTCCACCATAAATGATGCCTGAGAATGTAACGAGAAAGTTTGCACAAGAAGCTGGCGAAGGAGAAACTGACTTCAGATTCGCGACTTTTTAGTGTTTCAGTTTCTCATTGCAGATTAAACGTATCAGGAAACCAGCTGGAGTGAATATAAACACTAATAAGTCAATTTATCTCCAAATTATTGATGTTCATCTTAAATCTCTCTCTTTGCCGTTTCGTTAGCTACTAGCTAGGCGAGACTGTTGTCTGTGTTGCTATGGTGACCAGCAGTCTGCGCTGATCTTCAGGGTTAAAGGGTGAATTAGCAGTTCTACATTAACTCCAGAGTTTAAGACCATTTATTGTTAAACTGTGTTGAACGATCAGCAGAGCTTTATTTTACTGTAAAGGAGGATTATTTTATTTTTACCTACAAATCTGATTCAGCTGTGGAGCCGCAACAGGGCAGTAAAAGAGCCGCATGAGGCTCCGGAGCCACATGTTGCCGACCGCTGGTTTAGCTGAACAATTCATACAGGTGTTTCTACATAAATGTTTACTGACAGAATTCAGCAGCTGCCAGTTCACTTCTTTTATAGGCGTGTTTGAAGTCAGTGAGTTTGCTGTTCTTTTCTAAGTTCAGGGAAACGTGTTGAAGTTATTGGACATGGACAATCGACCGTGCGCTACAAAAGCAGCAGATAGACATTAAGCAGAGAAGTGCTGGAGTATTTCTTTAAAAGCACTCAGCCAGACAGACTCAGTCTCTGACGTTACCTGGAAGTGTTTCTTAAACCTCTTGCTGGCGGCGTACAGAGCGATGGGATTGATGCAGGAGTTCAGCGAGGCCATGTTGATGCCCAGGTAGTCCAGAACAAGGAAGGTGCTGGAACACCAAAAAGCAAAACGTTGTACCAGCACAGCAACACCGATGCGATGAGTGCGACTCTTATTGCTTTTCTCTCTCTGTCCTACCTCAGCAGGTCACATCTGCCGGGGTCTTTCTCGTCGTAGATGGTCAGCTTCAAAATCCTGCTCAGGTGCAGAGGAAACCAGCAGACGGCAAACGCGAGAACCAGACAGAACACGGCCCGGGCTGCTTCCCGTCTCTGTGGGGGGGACGGGACAGAACCAACAAACATAACAGCTCAGTGGGCCAAGCGTTAAAGCTATAGTTTTATAGCTTTAAGTTATATATATATTTTTTGTCCACATTAGGAAGTGTTTACCCATGTGATGATTGGGTTCTGAGAAGATTGGGTTCTGTAGCTGAACAGACATTAGACTACATCATGAGCACAGCTAACTGTAGGGCTGAATGATTTTTGAAAAATATCTAATTGCGATTTTTCTGACCGATATTGCGATTATGATTTAAATTGCAATTGCAAGGGTTCCACTATTGTTACAAGCCAAAGAACCCTTTTTTGGTACTATATAGAACCATTTCTGCGAAGAGTGTATGTAGAACTTGTTTGAAAAGGGTTCTATGTAGCACCAAAAGGGTTCCACTATAGCTACAAGCTTGATATTATAACAATAGAAGTGGTGCACAACAATGCTCCAAATCTGACTCATTTTGTCCTGCATACATTTTCCCCCCCAAATGACCCCGGATCCTCTGAATTACGGGTCATTAAGGGGTCAAAATACAAATGATTCTACTAGCATTGAACTAAGTCAGCTGTTAACCTTCAACACTGTTATATAACAACACCAACTACTCAAAACTCAACCGCCAAAGCCTCCAAACTACCACACTGGACAAAGCTTGGTGGTTTGCATGGGGCATTCTGGTGAACTTTCCAGGATTTCCTGGATTTTGGGAAAAAATGCCAATCCCAGACTCAAAGGTCCTGGAATCTGAGCATTTTTCACATGTTAGCATTTCATATGGAGTTTAAACTGCTTCTTTTATCCAGTCAAATCATTTGCACACAGAGAATGGGTTTGATTGGTCCACATTACCCTCAACATAGGGACAGCTGTTCCGAATGGTGGATAGTTGGGCGCTAGACAGCACTGATATGTGATAACTGTGAAGACTGGGCTCCGTAGCTGACCAGATATTAGACTACATCATGAGCATAACTAACTGTAGGGCTGAATGATTTTGGAAAAATATCTAATTGCCATTTTCTGACCAATATTGCAATTACGACTTAAATTGCAATTGCAAGCGTTCCACTATTGTTACAAGCCAAAGAACCCCTTTTTGGTACTATAGAACCATTTCTGCTGAGAGTGTATACAGAACCTGTTTGAAAAGGGTTCTATGTAGCACCAAAAGGGTTCCACTATTGCTACAAGCTTGATATTATAACAATAAAAGAGCTCTTTTTTCAAAAAAGGTTCTATATAGAACCATATACAGTACATTCTCCATCACTCTGATGAACCATTTCATGATGCAAAGAACCATTTGATCATGCAAAGGGTTCTTTGAGTGTTCATGGTTCTTTATACGTTTTCTTTACTAAAGAACCCTTAAAGAACCATCCTTTTTAGAGTGTATACGGCATCTCAAGTCTCAATTTTGACCATATTTGTGTCCAGTGGCTGCAGATATGACGTTCTACCCAACATGTCTATTTGTTGGTTCCATACACAGGGTAGAACATCTACCCCTTTCCACATGTTGGCTCATGGCTCTGGGAGAAGCTCCACCCACGTCTCTTCCTTCTGCTATGTACAACGCCTGTTCCTGCAGTCTGTCCTCTCACAGATCTTTTCCAAAACCTTTTCATTGTGTTCTGTTGGCTTGTAGATTAAGTTTATATGTGTATATTGAGTTTGAGGATCCCATACAAGCACAGGAACCCACATATTCAGACACCACACCAGCTGTGTACCTGTTTAAGGTGGTAGTTCATCTCCGTGCGCTGACCACCTCCCCTCAGCATCTCCCAGCTCATTCGGCCGTAGAAGACTGCAGTGCAGGCCAGAGGCACGAGGAAGTAGAACCCAAACAGCCACCAGTCTTTAGCTGCTTTATAAAACTGCACGAGAAGAGAGAACGACTGTAAAAATAGGACACTGCAGGACAATATCATTACTGTTTATAGAACAGCTGGTAGATATTTTGAAGAGAACATAGTATTTGTATTTCACAGGTGATTACTAGACTTACCTCTTCAGTTCAGGCCATAAAACTCAGTCAAAAACAAGGAAAAAACTGACCTCTACAATAATACTAATTTCTGCTGGCACCTCTATGGGGTTTCCAAAAGTGTGTTAAACATGCCAAACTGGAGACCTTCCAGGCCAAAGTGCTGTGGAGATCAGGGTTTACCCTCATCTAATGCTCTGAATTAGCTGATGATGTGAATCAGGTGTGTTTAATGAGGCAGTGTCCTGAAGTCTGGAGCAGAGGTCTGCAATGGACTGTTTTTTTAGTCCCGCTCCCACCTGCAGTTCTGGTAGGGTGAACTGACATCCAATATCTGACGCAATCTATTCACAAATGCATTATTCTCTGCTGAAATAACTCGGCAGTCATTGTCATCAGGCTCACTGCGAGAAACTTCACCAAAGACCTTTTATTCCCAGCAAACATGAAGCAGGAATTAAACCACAGAGGGGATATTTTTGGTGTTTTGCTGGGCAGCTGTGGCCGCCAGACTGAAGGCTCCACCATCTCTGTGAGATACGAGAATCTGCATGTTGTTTACGTGATCGGCTGCTTCACAGCTCTTTAGAATGACTTCATTCATTTTAACTGTTTTGCTGTTATCATTATATATTGTGTATATATAAGATTAGTGATCGTCCTACTTTATTTAGGCTATTCATTAATGTGCGAAATTTCTCTTCGTGCGTGCTTCGTCCCGCTCCCGCCTGCAGTAGGCTAGTTACCCTGCACTGAGGATTAGTCCCACACCGCAAGATATTGTGGCAGGTCCAGCAGGAATCCACGGAAGTACAGACCTCTAGTCTGCAGTGTTTTGGCCCTCGAGGACTGGAGCCTGACACGTGTGTTAAAGCTAAGCTGACAGATGTTTGAAGCTTGTAAAAGACATTCCAGATGTTTTATTTGAGTTGTATGTATCAGTTTTACAGTGTCTCAGTAAAGAGTCCTGACATAGAGCTGCTCCCAACCAATGGGAGAGCTCGCTTGGCTGGATCGACCTACATACCACAGAATAAACAATCCTGATTGAATGATTTTCCAGTGGATATTTGAAGATTGTAACCCTTTTGTTTCCAACCAAAACTCAACCATGAAATAAGAGTATTACTACAATACTTGGGGTTAAATAGATCAACCATGATGATTATAATAAATAAAAATCAACAAAAAATGTAATGTATTTTTTGTTATTGTACAGAAATCAATAGGCCTTCTCTGAAGCCCTAGAACCTCCTGAGAGTTGCCCACTGGGTCATATATATCATGCAACCTGTTGGACAAACTGCGGACTTCAAATCTTAATTTGGTTCTGGATTTTGTTTTAATAGCAAGTTGTTCTTAAACTGAGTCTTAGTGTATGTTCCTGGGTGGAACCTACATTTTCCATTTAAAAAGTCAGAAAGTGAAAGTGCTCTCCAAAAGAAATCCCCCCAGACCTCCTCACATTCCTCCACACTCCTGCTTTAAAGGATGGGCACCAGCACAGCATTTTCTGATGTTATCACATCTCTAGAGCTGCATCCTGGACAGCTAAACACGCTTTAGGCTTTACTCAAGCTTTATTGTGTTCAAGTTTTTAAGCCCCCGATGGCTCAGATGTTAGAGCCAAGTCTGGATTATGGGTACTGTTACCCCCCCCAGTTCTCCCCCTTCAAAAACAAACTCACTCACTCGCATGTGAAGATCACTGCGCAAAGAAATGTGCCTAAGCTCTCCACAAGGAGGCCCTGCAGTCTCCATGAACCCACGCCACAGCTCAGAAGCAGAGTTAATGAAAAACTGTAAAACTCCTCTCCTTCCAGCTACACAGTTATGAGTTTAGGAGGTGGAAATGCACGTAGGGTGCAATCCTAAGGCCCTGTTTAATTTTGGGGCATGTTTTTTCATATCTGTCCCAGTGTCAGGTTATCTGGAACATGTTTTGTAGATCTGTTTCTATTTTGGGGTAATCTGGAGCATGATTTGTAGATCTGTTCCTGTGTCAGGGTAATCTGGAGCAGGTTTTATAGATCTGCTCCTGTGTTGGGGTAATCTGGAGCATGTTTTGTAGATTTGTTCCTGTGTCAGGGTAATCTGGAGCATGATTTGTAGATCTGTTCTTGTGTCAGGGTAATCTGGGGCATGATTTGTAGATCTGTTCCTGTGTTAGGGTAATCTGGAGCATGTTTTGTAGATTTGTTCCTGTGCCGGAGTAATCTGGAGCATGATTTGTAGATCTGTCTCAATGTTGGGTTGATCTGGGGCATGATTTGTAGATCTGTTCTTGCGTTGGGTTAATCTGGAGTATGATTTGTAAATCTGTTTCTATGTCGGGGTAATCCTGAGCGTGTTTTGTAGATCCTCCCCATCAGGCTGTTAGTGAGCGTCAGGTCATTGGTAAGCGGAGCATCTGTGATGAGGTAATCCGGAGCATGTTTTGTAGATCTGCCCCTGTGCTGGGCTAATCTGGATACTGTTGGTCTCTTTCCTTCAAACTCCACATTTGCTGCATGCAGCGCTTTGTTCTGCCCATCAGACTGAAGGTTGTTCCAGAATGAAAGGCTTGTTATTTTAAGCTGTGTAAACCTGGCGCAGCTACAAGCTGTAAAAGAAAAGCCTTACAGTAATTTCTGTGCACGATCGCAGCAAAACTGACACACACAGTCAAATATGGAAGGTTAGAAATGAAAACTTGTATTAATTCACTGCTTTAAGGTTTTTGGCCCTATTTTAATCGGTTTTGTGTCTTTCCTCCGGTTTAGATTACATGAGTCTTAAGTCTCAAGTCACAGTCAAGTTGCAACTTAACATGCAAGTCAAGTCTGGGTTGCTGACTCGAGCCCTCATCACTGGGTTGGGCCACAGGTGGTGCGTCCTTTTGTGTACTGGACTGTGTTTCTCTTCATTCGCATGACACAGGCTGAGAATCTGGGTCCACGTGTCACAGAAGGCCTTGCATATGCATACGTGATGGATTTTCTTGTAGTTCATCCGGACAGACCAGCAGAATAGAGACCTTACTACGGAATCGAGCGGGGGCAGCAGATGAGTTGCCGAAGGTAAAAGGCTGTCTGCTGGCAGGGGACTTTTCTACACAGTGTGTCCCTACTAACTGTTTTTAGATGACTGTGTGTCGTGCGGGTGATGGAATCACACTGCAACACCATCGCTGGGTAAAGACACTGTCCTACTAATCTTCTGCTACACGCTCAGAAACTGAATTCTGCTAACCAGAGAGCAGTGAGGGGGGACATCATCAAAACATCTGCAGACTGATCTCTCAAACAGCCTGAAGCTAATGAATCGTGTACTTTCAGGGTGGCGAAATGGTGAAACAGTCTAAAATGGGGAGTTTTGTGCCAGGCTGAAAAAAGCTCTATAATGTTCATATGATCCACACGGTCACTCTGACAGACTGTAATACACTACAGGAAGTGTAGGGGGCGATATGGCTTCTACTGTTTCATTTAAAAAGCCTCTATAATGTTCATATGATCCACACGGTCACTGTGACAGACTGTAATACACTACAGGAAGTGTAGGGGGCGATATGGCTTCTACTGTTTCATTTAAAAAGCCTCTATAATGTTCATATGATCCACACAGTCACTCTGACAGACTGTAATACACTACAGGAAGTGTAGGGGGCGATATGGCTTCTACTGTTTCATTTAAAAAGCGCTCTATAATGCTTCCCTTCACTACGACAAAGTAGGTTCAGAAATAATAATAATTCTGAGGGACCTGCCAGGAACCTGTCTGTTAGAACAAATCTCTACTGCCTTCTAGGCAGGGAGCGTCCATAAACGACATGGAGACAAACACATGAAGAGATAAAGCAGGAAGTGAAATGAAAAAGGAGTAATTATAGTTTACCAACAGCTTTGAATACTGAAACCACCCACTTTTCGGCGGCGCCAAGAAGAAAGTCTTTAATAGCATGTTTTGTAGATCTGCCCCTGTGTTGAGCTAATCTGGAGCATGTTTTGTAGATCTGCCCCTGTGTTGAGCTAATCTGGAGCATGTTTTGTAGATCTGCCCCTGTGTTGAGCTAATCTGGAGCATGTTTTGTAGATCTGCCCCTGTGTTGAGCTTATCTGGAGCATGTTTTATAGATCTGCCCCTGTGTTGAGCTAATCTGGAGCATGTTTTGTAGATCTGCCCCTGTGTTGAGCTAATCTGGAGCATGTTTTGTAGATCTGCCCCTGTGTTGAGCTTATCTGGAGCATGTTTTATAGATCTGCCCCTGTGTTGAGCTAATCTGGAGCATGTTTTATAGATCTGCCCCTGTGTTGAGCTAATCTGGAGCATGTTTTGTAGATCTGCCCCTGTGTTGAGCTAATCTGGAGCATGTTTTGTAGATCTGCCCCTGTGTTGAGCTAATCTGGAGCATGTTTTGTAGATCTGCCCCTGTGTTGAGCTAATCTGGAGCATGTTTTGTAGATCTGCCCCTGTGTTGAGCTTATCTGGAGCATGTTTTGTAGATCTGCCCCTGTGTTGATCTTATCTGGTGCATGTTTTGTAGATGTATTATAAATTTAATTTAATTAATTTCTAACACTGGAACTATGCCTCTTTGACTGTACCAAGAATATGGCCTTTAATAGTTTTAACAAAAAGGAATATTTTCAGGCTCTGCAAGGCTTCATTACTTCTCTTACAGGTGAAAAACTTGCAAAACATTTCTATTTTACTGCCGTACAGTGCCCTCAGCATGTTTGGGCATTTGAGATTTGTTTTAGTACATTACCTTCATAAACTGTGAGGACTGCACTGGGTGAAGCAGACATATCCTCAGCCGCTCTCCTTTATAGTCCATCGTAATCAGATCAAACGCTACAGCCTCTGGGACGGCCAGCAGGGTCGATACGGTCCATATTAAGACCAGTTTAAAAGCCGTCCACTTCGGAAGCCCCAGCGCTTTGATAAGACTCCTGGACGCAACAACTCGATACCTTTCGGATAAAAACACAATATTTCAGTTTCAGGGACACATACACTGAACCCACAGTGGCTGGGAGCAGCGTAAACACATATATCATATTAAAAACAACTAGATTGAATTTAAATATGTAGCTCAAAAAATGCTGTGATAATTTAATCTCTCTTAAATTGTAACTTCATAGGAGAAGTAACAGCACATTCTGAACCCCAATGTGCACTAATGTAATTTCATTTTATTCCAACAGATTTATAAGAATACATGTTATTTACACAGCACTTTCCATACACATAATGCAGTTTTCATACAAATGGAAGAAATCGCTCACCAGATAAGGAGAGCATCACGCTAAAACTGAAGTTATCTAGATAGTTTACCTCAATTTGGCTCTTTCTCCGACTGAAAGGGTAAAAACTCGGTCCATTTAGTGCTGAATAAGAGAGAAACTTTTAGTTTTTCTGATTTTACTATTTTTATGATTTGTTTTTCTTTTTTTTGACAACTGAGGTAGGAGTTACACTAATGCTAGCTTGTTTGTCTCTATTAGTGTGTAGCCAGAGCAGGACTTACAGCTGCTACAGCTCAGCAGCTAGGCTAGGGGTCGCAACCCAAATGTTAAAAAGAGGCATTTTGTCCTTTCAACAAAAATCAAACCACCCTGGGAGCCACAACATTTTATGTCTGTTTTACCATCTCAGTAAATTATAATATTAAAAAACATAGCCTTTGCTCTGCTTTAAGCTGTAGCTCAGCTATAGCTGCTTTTCTCGCGTCTCCAGCAGGAAACTTTTCCTCAAAACTAGAACAGTTTCTTGTAAAATGTCTCTCAATGTTTGACTTCTTATGAGGCTGAAGTCGCTTCTCATTCACCAGCTTCTTGTTTGAATTTTCCCGTTCCACCTTAAATAGTGCCAGAGGCACCAGAATGTAACTGCTGCACCATTTAAGGTGGAACGGGAAAATTTGAACGAGAATCAGGCGAATGAGAAACTGACTTCAGTTTTGTGACATTTTAATGTTTCAGTTTCTCGTTGCAGATTAAACGTATCAGGAAACCAGCTGGAGTGATTATAAACACTAATAAGTCCATTAATTTCTCTTTGCCTTCGTTAGCTACTAGCTTGGCAAGATTGTCTGTTGTCTGTCTGTTGTTGTCTGTGTTGCTATGGTGACCAGCAGTCTGTGCTGATCTTCAGGGTTAAAGGGTGAATTAGCAGTTCTACATTAACTCCAGAGTTTAAGACCATTTATTGTTAAACTGTGTTGAACGATCAGCAGAGCTTTATTTTACTGTAAAGGAGGATTATTTTATTTTTACCTACTAATCTGATTCTCCTGTGGAGCCACAAGAGGGCAGTAAAAGAGCTGCATGTTGTCGACCCCTGGACTAGGCTAACAGTCAGAACTGGTTGACACCACAGGGTTTCCCAAAGGTTGTATGACGTAACCTCAATGCAAACCAGTGTAATTATATTTTATTTTAGTGTTTAACGTTATAAACTTTATTTGTAGAGCACTTTTCATACGTCAGATACTAAAGTTCAGTAACAGTAATAAAAGAAAAGTATGTTGAATCAGTGAAAGTTTATGAAAGAGTATTCATAAAACAACAAAAGACAATAAAAACACATTAAAAACAATACATGCAAAAAAGGTACAACTATAAATAAAAGCCAAATTAAAGAGATACAATTTCAAGTTTCTTACTAGTGTGACTGAGCTCCACTGTCTAATAGAAAGTGAACTGTGTTCTACGGTTTAGAAGCAGAATAACAGAAACAGTGTTTTGTTTTCTGTAATCTACAGGGAAAAAAATATAAAAACAAAAGCTACAGAGGTTTGACATGACATTTTCAGTGAATTGTACATGATCTATGCTAAATGCTGCTCACCTGTCAATGCTCAGAGCACACAGACTCAGGACTGTGATTCCTACAGTGGTTTTCTGGACGAACGGGATGAGTTTACAGAGCGTGACTCCGAATGGCCAGTCGACAGCCAGAAGCTAATAAAAAACACCAAAAATGAGAAATTTATCTTGGGTTCAATACAAATCTGTTCAAAATGATGTGAAAACACTGTCAGGGTTCCTCAGGAAGTGCTGAGGGGTGCAATAATCTTAACTACCAAGATCTTTTAGTGCAGAAATTAAAGGGAAATTCTACCAATTTTTCAAGATTTCTGCATAATTAAATGGTTATGATGTAATCAGAGTCGTTCAGAGTGGTTTGGTGTGAAACGCTCTGTTCTACAGAAACTTGCAGAGTCAGAACTGTTCACAGTGGTGGTGATAGGAACCAGACGTCCACCTCTAAAAGCCCCCTCACAGAAAGTTACAACAGTAAATTGCACTGTGAGACGATTTGTATGATTTTTATGATAGTTTTGGCATACAATTTTGGGATTTTTTTTTTTTAAACCATTCAAGACAAAATATAACACTCAAAGAAAACTCAGTTTTAACACATGTAGGTTCACTGTTGGACATGGGGACCCCTGGTTCCTATCACCACCACTGTAAAGACATCTGTGAGCTTCTCCACAATAAACATCTCAGCCACTAAGTTATGCAGAAATTCTGAAAAATCTTCATTCCCCTTTAACCATTTCAGAATTCCCCTTTAAGCAAGGGCAAAAAAGAGAGCTGGAACTCTGGACTGAACTCACCTTATAAACATTGACTGGAATATCAATAACAATGTGGACGAGGTCTCCCAGAGCGAGGCTGGCGATGAGAATATTCGGGCCGTTTCTCATGCATTTGTGTGCCTTGATTATCCTGAGTAGAGTCACATTCCCGATGATTCCGAACAGGAAGACGAAAACACGACACAAACGTGTTGATATATTTGAAGACATCCTTTATCCTGGTCGGGCCGCTGCACATGGGGAGCAGCGCTGATCGGTTTGGGCCCTTGAGCTGTGGGCTTGAGCTGTTTGGGGCGTTCCACTGGTTCTCTGTGATGTTTTGGGGCGGAGAAGCTGCTCTGAAGGAATCCTCAGACTGTACATGGGCTAAAAGGATTATTTTAAAGGATGCTAATATCAGGAATATAGTCGTCTTCTCCATGCCTTCACCCTGCCAGCCAGCCTGCAGAGTCAAAACCAAGAGCTACAATTGAAAAAGAGTCAAATGTGGAAGATAACTTTCAATATGAGTGAACAAAATGACAATATTTAATATTTATGTGAAAGAAACAAAAGGGCCAGTAAGTGGAACCTCACTCCCATAACTACAGAACTTAGAGTAGTTATTGAACAATAACTCTTAAAAATAATACAAAAAAGCCTTAAGATTAATAACTAAACACCTACCACAGCTTCATATCAGACAGTGCCTTTTAACAGCCTTACATACATATAAGCCCAGTGCTGATTCAGCCACACCTCCCTGTAACGCAGCCAGCGTAGCTCACTAGTGTAGCGTAGGTGAATAAAATGATGTATCTCCCCGACTCATAACCTCAGTGCGTCACTCAGTGAAGCCCTCGGGCAGCTCATGCTTGGTTCTCCAGTTCTCCTTGTGCTTCAGACCCAGCCAGCTCACCCCAGGGGTCAGGTGACGTTCAGCTAACAGAACTAACAGCAGCTAACAGTCACTGGAGTTACAGTGAGTAACAGATAAATCACTGCACTGTAAAACAAAACAGCCTTTCAGTTCTCAGAGCAAAACATTCTTACTAACTGCTTTAACCTCTTCAACTCCTTGAGACCACCAGTGGTTCCAAAACGCACTTCATCATATTCTTCATAACTTTCATATTTCATAAGCTACATTCTAAAGGTGGGGGTCGTAAGAGAGCTGTAACTGTCTTCTTTCCAGTCAAATAGATGGGTGATGTAATTTTAAACCCTTATAATAAAAGAAGCTGAACTCAGTTTTTTTCTACTGAAAGTCGACCCATTTTTCCACAAATCTGGGCTGTAAAACTATAAACAGATGGCGTCTCTTCAGTGATCTGCTCTGTAAACATTTTATAAAATAATACAAAGAGCATCTCAGATTTTTGTCTTTCAGCAGTAAATTGTAAGCATATAGCAATATGTGTGATCATAAAACACATGTTCTGTTAATTTAAAGAGAACTTTTACCAAAAAGAAATCAATAAAATAAAAATTTACATTTATTTCATGCAGTTACTGCATTTGCCTTATGATTTGGTCACTTAAATTCAGATGGAAAAAAAATACAAAATACACACTGGTGAATAAGAGGTTAAAGCTCCTAAATTTTCCACAAGACGTTATTATTCTCAGCAATTATAAGAGGAAACTTCAAAAATACTTGTATAGTATTTCACTGTATTTTATGTAGTTTTATATGTAGATTTTTTTGCATTCTCTGCTGAAAAAAACAAAACAGCACAGGCCAACATGAACACCATGGGGGACTAGGGTGGTTTATGCTGGTCTAGTGCTGGTTTAGTCACCCAACATGGCCCTACTGGTTGACCAGCACACTAGTATTCAAAACACACTATATGCTGGTTTTGCTGGTAACCAGGCATGCTGGTCTATGCTGGTTTTTCTAGGATGGTTGTCATTTATCTCTGTCACTTTGTTGGCTCTTATTTTTAGCCTTCATTTAATTGTTTGTTTGTTTTCTGAATTACAGTCCTTGTTTACTTAGCAACCTGCCAGTTCATATCTCATTGATCTCTATAGATAACAATTAAACTTTTAGTCTCCAGCCACCTTCAGACAGCCTGTAACTGTTTTAGCTGAGTTTAACTCTTCACTTCTTTATTTATTATTATTAGTATTAGTATTATTCATGTATTTTATTTTAATATTTTATTGCAGCTGTTTTATTTGATGTTAATTCTTTTACTTTTCTATTCCAGTAAATAATTTAATAAAAGTTTTCTTATTGCTTTCTACCTAAGTTGGTTCATTCTACATTTTAATGTTTTCATTATATATTTCATTGATATTTTATGCCTGTTTTCTATTTGAGCTGTTATTTTTCAAATATTATTATAATTATTATTATACATTTTTTTGTCTTGATTTTCATTTGTTTTAGTTGGTAAATTTCATTTAAACTTTTTCAATCCCTTGTTATTTGCTCAGCCACATTGTAAATGAGCTAAAAATCACCCTGATTGATTGATTGATTGATTGATTGATTGATTGATTTTTTTGTCTGCTTGTTTTCAGTAACTCATGTTCTTCTAATAATTTTGAGCCACGTCAATGTATGAAAGCTACACTCTTATAAAAGATGGTGCTTCAAGAGTTCTTTAGTAAAGAAAATGGTTCTATATAGAACCATGAACACTCAAAAAACCCTTTGCATGATTAAAGAGTTCTTTGTATCTTTAAAGTGTTCTTCAGACTGATGGAGAATGTACTGTAGTTGGTTCATTACAGAACCTTTGAAAATGGTTCTTCTATTATTACGCCGTCAAGTGGTGCTATATAGAACCCTTTTCAAAAATATTCTACATAGAACCATCTATAGCACTTTCATGCACATTTTCCATCAATCTGAAGAACCCTTTCATGATGCAAAGAACCCTTTAGTCATATAGAGGGGTCTTTGAGTGTTCATGATTCTATATAGGACCATCTTCTTTATTAAAGAACCCCTAAATGCTGTTGACTTTATGAAGTTAATTCAGCTTCTGTGTTATTTGCTTTATGCACTCATGGTTGAACTTTGGCCCAGATGTTGAACCCCCTGAACACACAGTAATGAGCTCCGCCGCCTTTGCTCAGTGAAAGTCACTCACATTGACTCTCGACTCTTCACACCTGACACCTGGTGATCCGTCTGGAGCTCCGACAGCGTGTTTGGGATTTGAGTGGCTGAGTCATCGGTGCTGTTTGGGCTGCAGCCCTGAAGCTAAAACTGTGCTACTGTCGTCCTAATTAGCGTGCGCTGCTTCGGCTTGACGCCGGCTCTAGAACTGAGTGGAACATATATATGTCTTTAACTGAACAAATCAGTGCCGATTCTGCAGAACTCCTACTGTTTCAGTCATTCAGCAGAAAGAATAACGATAGATGTTTGTTTTGTTGGTGACAATAAATGCTCAGCTTTGAGAGCTGCTTCATACTGACGTCCCTGAACATGCTTAAAAAAGATGGTTCTTAGAGGGTTCCTTAGTAAAGAAAATGTTTCTATATAGAACCGTTTACATGATTAAAATGTTCTTTGCATCGTGAAAGAGTTCTTCAGTTTGACGGACAATGGTTCTATATAGAAAACAGAAAATGGTGCTATATAGCACCAAAAAAGGGTTCTGCTATTATATGACGCTTGACAATCCTAGTGATAGAAGAACCCCTTTGGTGCTACATAGAACCTTTTTAAAAGGTTTTTTGAGTGTTCTTGGTTCTATATAGAACCATTTTCTTTGCTAAAGAACCCTCAAAGAATCATCTTCTTTAATAAGGGACACTTTAAAAGAAGAATGGTTCTTCAAGGGTTCTTTAGTAAAGAAAATGAACCCTTTGCATGATTAAAGAGTTCTTTGCACTGTAAAAGGCTTTTTCAGATTGAGGGAGAACGTGCTGTAGATGGTTCTGTATAGAACCTTTTTGAAAAAGTAGTCTATATAGCACCAAAAAGGTTCTTCTACTGTTTTGATGTCAAGCAATAAAGGAACAATAAAGGAACTCTTTTGGGTGGTTTATAGAACCATATACAACACATCAGTCCGAAGAACCGTTCTGAAGAGCGCTTTCATGATGCAAAGAACCATTTAATCAGAGAAGGAGTGTTAATGGTTCTACATGGAAAACAGAGTCCTTAATGGAATTCAGAACCATTGATGACATTAAAGACAGACGTTGCCATGGAAGCTTCCAGAATGTTTTGTTTGTAATCATAGAATCATCGACCAAACAATCACTTCATATAACAGGTTCCGTTTTCTCTCTGTTGTAATGGCCACTGCTGTGTTTGATGCTGAAGGTGGACAGACAGCATAGAGCCTCTCGAGCCCATCACCACAGACCACATGGACGTGCATGAAGATGACAGAGATGCCAGAAAGTGTATGGTATGGTTCTATTTTTGAACAAAAGAGGTATAATAGATTTTCCACAATTTTACCTCAAACATAGTTCTGCTAACCTTTAGAACCCTAGAATTTTGGGGATTTCTTTTGGTATTTTTGGGTCAATTACAATGGCAATTATAAAGTATTTACATGTGACAGTCACACATGACATATGTAGTTATTTTCAGAAGGCCCTGGGCTGCTCAGATATGCCATAGTTTAACATGTAAATGCTGACAGAAATTTGATATCTTTATGAATTTGAGTCATTTCTGATCAAAAATGTACCCAGCACCTGCTAAATTTAGTATTTTTTTAATTATAGAGATCTTGAAAACAAGTGCAGCCGTAGTTATCTTTTCAGAAGTTGTTAGTCTGGAGTTTCTGTGGGCTGAAAGTGCAATAATTTTGATGGTGATTCATTCTGTTGGTTATTATGAGCAAAAATAAACAATTAGCATAAGGCAGACATGTGTTTTTTACTGATTTTCTGTCCTGTTGGATTCAGGCTCAGTGCTAAAACTCTTAAACAGCAAGATTGGCTTTATATTTAATTACAAATTCAGTTGCATATTTAATATCAGATATTTTTAATACTCAAAATCAATGTAAACTGAAGGACAGAGCTAGATATGATTAATTTTATAATATTGGTCACATTTATTGTTATTTATCTGTTAAAATGTGTTTTATTGCCTTTTTTGTTGGAATATGAAGGCCAAACAGCAGAGCAATAATATCGGGATTTTAGGTGATTTTCCGAGCCGAATTACTCCCTGATGCTGATGTCGCAGCTCAATGACATCATGTTTGCTCGTTAGGGGCGGGTCTGCTGAATGTCCTGACATGTGGATCATGTTTGTACCTTAAACCGTTCTGAAGTTATGAAGGCTAGAAGTGACCCACCGTTTGCCATGGTCCTAAGGGCTGAGACATACTCAGTGTCTGCAGTTTGCTTCTTTAGCGCTATGAGGCTAATGTAGCTAACAACTATGTTAAGTTCATTAGCATCACTGATTAGCATGGTGCTAACTGCCCCAGACTGTGTGGAGCTGTTAAGTAACCTCAAAAACACTTATCTGCCTGTTTATTTGTAAAATGTTGATCTGGTTTCTGACACTGTATGATACACTATAAGTCCAGGGGGGGCTATTATTTGTTAGCTACCTTAGCCTCGTAGCTCCAGGGCTAAAAGTGGAGAAGCTTCAGACACTGATCAGCTACATTTGGGCTAAGGGGAGGACGGTGGAAATTAGATTTTTTGCTAAACTATTCCATTGACTTCTGTGTAATTCAGTGTTTGAGATGTGAACAAAGTCATTTGGGGTGGTTTGGTGGAAAACGGTTGATTGTAGAGATTCAGATTTATTTACAGTGGTGGTGATTTTTGTCTACAACACAAATATAGACTACACCCTTCTATTTACTATCCAAAACTACCAGCATGTATCCCTCCACCATGGATGGATTTTAAAGCCAAAAACGTCTCAAAACTACCATAAAACAGTGTCTTAGTCATCAGGCAGTGAATTCATAACCATTTCATGTAGGAACTTTCTGTGAGGGAGCTTTTAGAGGTGGACATCTGGTTCCTATCACCACCACTGTGAACAGTTCTGACTCTGTAAGTTTCTCTAGAACGGAGCGTTTCACATGAAACCTGATCAGGCCTTCCTGAAGGCTTTGTGTTTAGAGATAACAGTGTGTCATACAGGGTCAGAAACCACGTAAGGATTTCTATTAAAGATACTGAACAACACGGTTTTGAGGCGCAAAGCTTTTACATTCAGCCTTCAATCGTGCAGCGGTTACATGATCACGATCCGGCCTGAGGCACCAGAATGTAACTGCTACGCGAATTAAGGTCTTAGGAAAATTCAAATAAGAAGCTTAAGCAAGTTTATGATTTAGACTCGCACTATGCTAATGGACGGCAGGGTCGTCAGCAGGGTCGTCACCATAGTGACGGCCCAAACTCAGACTGATTGCGAATGAGTGGGGCAGAGGAGGCTGGTGGACGTCTGGGGGGGCAGGTGTGTCATCTGTGCATCATCATGCATCACACTAACAGGGCATTAAACTCTCAACATGTAGAACCAGCATCTGATGATCATCCCTTCTGAATACAGCACTGTGTAAAAGACAGAGACCAGTTGAAAAATCCAGTATTTTCATTTTCAGTTATTCAGTTTCAGTATGCACACAAAAAGCAGCATATAATATCTACTTATCTACAAAAGCTATAATATCCTCAGAAAAGCTTGCTGTGAAAATGATTTATCGTCACCTGACTACTAATCGCTCAGCTCTAAACACTGCTATTGATGTCTAGATTGAAAAGCCTGAAGTGCAGGAGCCCCTGGAGACTGACATGTGCAGGAGACCACGCTTTGGACATCCAGCTCTACTGGCCTACAAGCCTGAGTCAAAGCAACCTTTAGAAAAGGTAACTGCAGCACTAACAGAGTCCAAATCAGTTCAGCTCAAATACAGGCCTAACGTGTCTCAGATATCATCACTGATAGCAACTGATGTGAACAGTAATGGCTAACAGATGAAATGTGTTTATGAGCTGCTTTTCAGGTCCCAGTGGAGTCCACTGGAGAGTTCTCTAGTGACCAGATGACCATTCAGTGTGACTTCTGTCAGAAAACTATTACACCGTTCATCAGCAGAGAAGAACTCGAGAACAACCCCAACGTTGAGCAGGTAGAACATCAGCAATGGTGAGACAACACACATACAGTAGAGCATCTATATTCGGCATAGTTACATACTCTCCACAGTCACGCTATCAGAGCTACAGTAATGTGGCCATAAACCACGGGGTAGGTGTTTCTGATAATGTGGCCAGTGAGCAGAAGCACAAGGTAGGTGTTTATAATAAAGTGGCCAGTGAGTGAAAAGACAATGTAGGTGTTTCTAATAAAATGGCCAGGAAGCACAAGGTGGGTGTTTCTAATAACGTGGCCAGTGAGTGAAAGCACAAGGTAGGCGTTTCCAATAAAGTGTCCAGCAAGTGAAAGCACGAAGTAGATGTTTCTAATAAAGTGGCCAGGAAGCACAAGGTAGGTGTTTCCAACAAAGTGGCCTGTGAGTGGAGGCACAAACTAGGGGTTTCTAATAAAGTGGCCAGACATCTGACTTCATTATAATGCCCTGTCTGTGTGTGCAGCTGTTCTGCTGTGCTGCTGCCTGGGCAGTGAGGAAGCTCCTGCTGGACGTGGAGCAGACGCTGGAGGCTGGGGAGGTTAGTGGGAAGATTGACGTTCTGACTCATCCTTCATTCACGACCAAACACGCTAAAAGAGCAGTGAAGGACAGCGCTGAGACCAGGTCTGGCAGAACAGGTTGCCTGATATGGTGTTAAAGTAAACCAAAGATCAGCCCAAATGATTCTCTCCCTCATACTCTGGTCATTTGGGTCAGTGTGGTTCTGGCTGTTGTTTCGTGTTCTGCTCTGAAAGCTTCTGTAAGGTGAGGCTCACAGGTGATTCTGTTCCAGGCTGAGACAGACGGAGCCTCAGAGAGCACCAGAGTCCAGCAACCAGAACCGCTTTCAGTCAGGTAGGTCTAGGACTGGCGTTACATGGGGACACATCGTGAAACACAACCTGAAGGTTATTATTTTTTTCTCATCTTTATTATTTGTTATATATTATCTTTGAAATGTTATTTACCCTACATATAACCTAGCTGATCAGCAGACCAGCTGGTCGAGGATGAGTTCTGATGTTTGCTGATGGAGCGCTTCAAAGAATTCAACAGCATGTGTTTTGTCTCAGAACATGAACTGTAACTGTAAATAAAAATAGCATGAAATGATATGTAAATTATTTAAACCCTATATTTAATTGAAATAATACAAAGACAATATATCACATGCTGAAAAAATATATTCCCATTTTGAATGGGATTTTGAATAAAAAGTTGAGACGTGGGGCAACAAAAAACAGGTGCAGCTGTGTAATGTTAAAAAAAACACTTAATGAAGCATCTCACAACTAATTAGGTTAATTGGCAACAGGTCAGTGACATGATTGTGTATAAAAGCCTACAGCAGTTTAGCCCCACCTATTCAACCTACAGCAGTTTAGCCCCACCCATTCAGGATATAGCAGTTTAGCCACACCCATTCAGGATACAGCAATTTAGCAAATTGGGCAGCCAATCAGACAGAGCTCGTTTACATATATCATTCTAAAAGCCACAGTAACACAAACAGCCTGTTTAATTCTAAGGAACAAACAGAGGTTGGAAAATGGTCCAGTAAAAATGAATTATGACTGTTTTTGGTACGATGAGCGGTTTCGATGATGTGTGTGTGTGTGTGTGTGTGTGTGTGTGTGTGTGTGTGTGTGTGTTTTTGGTACATAGAATCACACATTCTAAATAGACCTTATAATAAAATACTGCTGAATTGTAGGATACGGACTCTTTAACGGCAGAATTCATTACTTTCACACCTGTACTTTTACTCCTGATTTTCACTAAGGTGGTTCGCAGTTCACAAAGATTTCCTACAGACTGTCAGACAAAGTTTGGACCAATCAGGAATCGTCGCTGGATCATCACCTGGAGGTTACTGAGAGCACTGATGTGCCTGCTCTTCCAGAGAATCTTCCGAGGGTGGAGCCAATGGTGATTCATGTTACTGAGCAGCTTTGAACAGCTTTTAACATTTAACAGGTTCACTTTACTGTACAGTCCACATGTAAAGTGCAGTGGAAAAAAACACATTTTTGCCGCTTACCCTTCTGGGTCGCAGGGGGAGCTGGAGCCTATCCCAGCAGTCATTGGGCGGAAGGCAGGAAACACCCTGGACAGGTCGCCAGTCCATTGCCGGGCAGACAGACAGACATATACACACACACACACACCTAGGGGCAATTTAGTGTGTCCAGTCAGCCTGAATGCATGTCTTTAGATTGTGGGAGGAAACCGGAGAACCCAGAGAAAACCCACACAGACATGGGGAGAACATGGAAACTCCACACAGAGAGGATCCTGGTCACCCAGCCGGGGAATCGAACCCAGACCCTTCTTGCTGTGTGGCGACAGCGCCACCCTCTTCAAGGGTTATTTCATAAAGAAACTGGTTCTATATAGAACCATGAACACACAAAGAACCTTTTGCAAGATTAAAGGGTTCTTTGCATGGTGCAAGTGTTCTTCAGATTGATAAACAATGTGGTGTATATGGTTCTAAATAGAACCTTTTTGAAAAGGGTTCTATATTGCACCAAAAAGTGTTCTTCTACTGCCTTTTGGTTGCTATATAGAACCCTTTTCAAAAAGGTATAATGTAAAACCATGTCTCCATTTATCTGAATAACCCTTTAATGATGCAAAGAACCCTTTAATTAAACAAAGGGTTCTTTGAGTATTCATAGTTCTAGATAGAACCATTTTCTTTACTAAAGAACCCTTTAAGGACCAATCTTTGTATTATACAACGACCTGCCCTCATACATTGATATACTGAATGATCATCTCTTTCTTTCCAGAGGGGTCACGTGCTCATGAAGTTCTATCCTGACGGATCCACTTTCCTGGTTCTCTTTCCGGACGGGACGGGATCCGTGTTGTATCCTTCCAGTAACTGCTAATTTAAAAAATCACACTTTCCCTCTTTCTTCTCTGCAACACTGGGGTAAAATTGAGTCTGCGTGTCCTCGGGACAGTTTACAGCTCTGAGAGGAACACGCACTCGTTCTGTTTTTCCTTTAAAGCTGTTGATGTCAGATAGAGACTTTTTTACTCGCACCAAAAGAAACTCAATTTATTTTCTTCAGAAGTGTCATAAAAGCCTCCCCCGAAGCGGCCACTGCTTCGCTCTCACCGCGTCCCTTAACCGTATCAGTTATCCCTCCGGCGCCGCGGCGCTCATAATCTCCTCAGCGGAGGCCGGAGACTCCATCTACATTGTAATGGAGGACAAGCAGCAGCAGGCCGACATGCTGGCCATCTTTACGTCCAAAGGCCGGTCAACATGCTACTATCCCAATGGACGGATCAGGTACGTCATTCACCAACACAGTGACCACTCAGACCACTACAGATCCTGTCACTCATTTTCATTGGCTTAAACCATTTTCTTATACAGTAATCTAATTTTTCAAAATGTTCTGCATAATCCAGTGTGTGAGATGTAAACAGAGTGACTCAGAGTGGTTTGGTGTGAAATGGTTCAGATGTCTTTACAGTGGTGGTGATAGGAACCAGGGGTCGCCATGACTACAACACAAATATAGACATTTTATTTACTATCAAAACCACCAGTGAACCTACACGAGTCTTCTGAGTTTATATGGAATGTTGATGATGGAAAATAGTGGAAAATCTGAAATAATAAGTTTTCTTTGGGGACTATTTTGCCTCACAGCGCCCTGCATGTATCCCTCCACCATGAATGGAGTTTAAGTTCTCTAAACTATCATAAAACAGTGTCTCAGTCATCAGGCAGTGAATTCATAACCATTTCATGTAGTAACTTTCTGTGAGGGAGCTTTCAGAGGTGGACGTCTAGTTCCTATCACCACCACTATGAACAGTTCTGACTCGGTAAGTTTATCTAGAACAGAGCGTTTCACACCAAACCACTCTGAACAACTTCGTTTCCATCATAAAAAGTTAATTATGCAGAAACATTGCAAAATTGGTGGAATCCCCTTTAATAAAGGCTTATCTTCCATGGTACCACAACTACATCAGATAATACATCACTGAAAGTCTTGTTTCCTATAGAATCTAACTAGAATATCCTAATATGTCTGCTTGCTTTGTACTAACTAACCACAGCATTCTATATGACAAAAATCTGACCTCTAGATGGCCGCTACTGATTTTAGCTATACTAATGTCTTCAAGTTCATGTTAATAGATAACAGTGTGTCATGCAGTGTTAGAAACCACATAATTTACTCCACACAGTTTGAGACAGGACTGTGATGATGTAGGCAATTAGAACAATGCCAATTAGCAGCTAATAATAAACTTCTCTTACTTGTTAGCTACATTAGCCTCATAGCTCCAGTGCTAAAACTAAAGAAGCTAACTTCAGACTCCAAACATGTCTCAATGGCTCGACTACGTTTGGTGTAAGGGGGTGTTTTCTATTGAACTATCCCTTAAAGGTTTGGTGTTTGTGCAGGTTGAATGTTACCCAGCTGGGGGGGACGTACTGGACTGAAACAGGGGCTCTGCAGCGCCGCTGGACCTGGCCGTACCCGGAGACACGCTTCCCGCCGATGTTTATGGCCTTAAACAAACACGTCAGCCTGCGGATCCACAACCAGCGGCGCGTTTGCCTCCGATTCACTGCCCACCGAAACAGAGTACACTTTAACCTGGGCTCCAAACACAAGGTTCGCTCTCACAAACACTGCACACTTTAGATATCGACGGTACGGTGTCACTGTACTGTACTGTATCATTCCCTGAAATTCAGTAGTTATTCAGTGACTATTAATGTCAAAATACACGTCTACAGTAATGCTAATTTCTGCTAGCACCCCTATGGGATTTCTAATAAAATGCTAGCACTAAGCTAAAGGCAATTCACATTAACATCATTTTTGGGTCTGTTCTAGATTAAACATACACACTGATGAAAAAAGAAAGGTAACACTTTATTTGAATAGTCCACTTTAGATGCTTTGTAGATACTTAATTTACTTTCAAGTGACATTCAACTAAATATCTACTAAACTGAACATAATTGCCTTTAACTCTAAACCTGGCTCTAAACCTAACCCTAACCTTGACCTCATCCCAAAATCTAAACCCAACCCTAACCATGGTCCTAGTACTAATCCTGATCCAAATACTAACCCTAACCCCACGTTTTCAGCTTGCCTCTTCAGCTTGCTCTTATTGTGTGTTTATCCAGCTGAGTCACCCCGAGGGTCCAGCAGCCTCCACCACACACAGACCAGTAGCCTGAGCATCCCACCGGATGACCTGGAAGTCAAAGGTCATTGGCCAGCATTAAAACACTGAAACCCACTCATTAAATACAGCACTGAACCTAAAAAACAGCTCTGTTTAATTCTGTCAACAATAACTTTAGTATACACCATTGAGCCCAAACACTAAGACCACTCATGATGAAGTGAATAATAATGATAATCTTATTATAACAGCGCAAGTCAAGGTCTGGGATGTATTAGATGTCTCAAAATCAAAATTCTGGAGGGTCCCTGAAAATAAACTTATTATGATGTTATGCTGTAAAACAGACTCTCCGATCCAGACTCAGTGAAGCTCACTGTTTATCTGCTTCCCCCACAATCAGCTTCTGTCTCTGGTGATCTTAACTAACTAGAGCTGCAGCACTGCTCTGCCTCAGGGTGGCGCTGTAGCAGACTGGTTCACCCAGTCGGTCCTTCATAGCCTAGAAACTGTAACTCTGCCCGGATTCCTCTGAAAAACTTTACAATGAGCTGCAGCAGATCTGTAAATCTGAAAACTCGCCCAGTTTCCCAAGAGTTTGGAGTGAAGAGTGACTGTTCCTCATTTCACACACTGAAGACAGAAGAGGAGACGAGGAAGATCTCAGTTACTGTGAGGAAGAGCGCAGAACCGCACTAGAACAGAGACTCTACAGAAGAGGAGACGAGGAAGATCTCAGTTACTGTGAGGAAGAGCGCAGAACCGCACTAGAACAGAGACTCTACAGAAGAGGAGACGAGGAAGATCTCAGTTACTGTGAGGAAGAGCGCAGAACCTCACTAGAACAGAGACTCTACAGAAGAACAGCTGATAAACAAACATTTACTGACACTGAATCATCAGCGCCGCTATGGAGAGAGAGTTAGCAGACAGACAACACAGGACCCCCGAATACCAGGGGGGATTTCACACACTGAATGAAGTGGACAGTCAAGCATTGGAACTGGACCCTAGAGCAATGGAAGAAGGTTGCCTGGTATAATCAGTCTTGTTTTCTTTTACATCACATGGACGGCCGTATGTGTGTATTTTTTCAATATAAATTATTTAATATCAATTATTTTTATTTATATGACTACTAAATCCTCCTCAGTCCAGAGAATGATACTTTTAAAAACAATCAAAATTTACAAACATGATGATTGAACATGATTAAATGACAGTTCAGCCCTTCACTTTTGTTATATCACGCACTGGAATGTTCTGAACTCCTATTCGGATCCACCAATCTAGCTAATCTTCTCCCTGTAGTGTTTTCTAAAGTGTCCACATATCTTTTCTTTTTCGTGGTCATTCTGATCTATTTTGCTGTTGTGCTTTTGGTCTTCATCCACCTGTGGCGCTGATGAGACGAGCTCAGAGTTAGAGCTACAGCTCACCTACCAACACAGCACAGTGGTCTTCTTAAAGACTCGAACTGACAGTGTTTCGATGACATCACAATCTCGCTGCCACCATTTTGGATGGCAGCTTCAAGGTCATTCAGCAGCGCTGTGGCTGTGTGTGATGAGATAATAAAGCCATAACCGATCCAGCAAAGACAGTAAGACATGTTTTTAAACCTTTTAAAAATTAAAGCACAGTAACCGTGTATTTCAGTGTACTGACTTGACTTTATTTGATTTGTGGTTGTAGTGATGACGCACAAAAGCTGAAATCTAAACGGCTGAGATTATTGCTGTGTTATTATTTTCACGTTCCACACTGCATACTAGCTCACTAAATAGTATGCAAAAATAGCGTATATCCCATTGGAAGTGCACTCATTAGTGCAGTAGGTGAAGTACAGAAGTGTGTGGTTTGGGACGCAGCGTTAGATCAGCCAGTGAGATGCGATCAACAGCTCTAATGGCTGATTACCTTTGCTGTGCTTCACATTAGCTAACTGCTCATTATACAACAGTCACGGCCACGCGAGCTGATTGGTTGAGAAGCGTTCTAACTGTGCTGTTATTTCACCATAACATCACGTTTTTTCCATAAACACTGTATCACTCCGCTGAGACGCCGTTGCTAAGCAACGACTTTGACAGCAATAGGAGACGCTCAAGACATTTGAACGTTTTTACTTCTTACTTTGCCACAAACAGAACATGGACACTTTTAAGATCACATTTGACCGACAGCCGATTTGGTCAGACTCTGAAGATGAGACGACACTAAATTCCCAAACTGTCATCACCACTGAGCAGCTTTTCAGTCGGCAGCTGAGACAGAAGAACAGCTGAACAACCTGGAATCAGCCAGAAATGAACCCAACACCATTCGCCAAACTAAATGGGCTGTAAGATGCTTTACAGACTGGCTGGAACAAAACAACATTAATACTGATCTGGCAAAAACTGACAAAACTGAGCTGAACCTGATATTGCGGCAGTTTTATGGCTCAGTCCGTACTTCAAAAGGAGAGACTTACAGCAGACTGTGCAGCGAATAGGTAGAGTTCATTACTCTGACGTATTATATGACATATTAAACGCCGCGTTCACGGCCCAGTTTATTAATTTATTACTTTATTTATTTAACTGTTGTATTAAAGCAATAGAACACTCGAGGAGTGTGTTATCGCCAATAACATCACGGCTGTGATGATCTACGGCGACCAAATCACAGCCGTGATGTTATTTCGCGACAACACACTCCCTCTCGGGTTCTACTGCTGAAGTAACAGTTAAATATCTCCCAGCAAAAGCTTGAGGTATTTGTTGATGAAGGAGCATTTACTGAAGTAATTTAATGTATTTATTGAGGTAAATTAATGTGTTTATTGAGCTGATGTTGGATTTGTATTCACCAACTTTCGAAATTTGTTCTACATTTAAGGTGCCTCAGTGTAACTGCAGCTCCATTTAAGGTGGATTGGAAAATTCAGATGAGAAGCTGGCGAATGAGACGCTGACTCGAGCTTGATATTTATATATGAGTTTATTATTGAAGAGCTTTGGCAGTTTTGGAGCCACTTTTATTAGTTTTTATAAAATCTCACACTGAAATGTTCTGAACTCTGGAGATGTGCAGGTCATACTGATCCACCAATCAGCTGATCTTCTCCTCGTAGTGTTTCTGGAGGCGCATCTAAAGTGTCCACATATCTGTCCATGTGTTTGTGGTCATTCTGGTCAGTGTTGTTGGTGTTTATCCTCCTGCAGGGCTGTATCTGCAGTAGCTCACCTACCAAGATGGAGACGGGATCTTCTTAGTGACGCTATTTAGGGGACCCGAAACGGTGATTTGGGACGCAGCCCGGCTCCACGGCGCGCGCGCTGTCGTCGTTGCCTAGTTACTAAATGTTTCTGTTTATAAGTTTATATAACGGCTAAAACCGAATCTCTGGTTTATCAAAACTTCATGTCAGTCAAACTGAACCGTAACTCTATCCGGATGAGTGACGTCACTTTCCCTCTGTCCGCGGAGAGCGTGCAGAGACTGCAGTGGGAGCTCGCGCTTCGCGAGAGCGCGCGCAGCCGAGAGCAAAAGCGACAAGGACGAGCCTGCGGGAGCGCGCGGAGAAACGGAGGGCTCCCCGGCCGCGTGTGAGGAGCAGATAAACGCTTTTACTGCTGTAACCGATCAAAACAAGCGGACTTACAGCCGGAAGTTTCAGCTTAAACTGTAAAGGTTTTATTAAACTGTGATTTTTTAGCTCTGGAAGAAAAACAAACCTCATTAAAGTCTGCTGGCAGACGTTCACTGTAGGTCCGCATCTATATAATCTATATACCACTAATGATGTCATGTAAACAGCTCTGCTTACTAGAATAATATGATTCTGCACTTTATCAGAAACACCTAACTTGTGCTTCCACTCACTGGCCACTTTATTAGAAACACCTACCTTGTGCTTCCACTCACTGGCCACTTTATTAGAAACACCAACTTTGTGCTTCCACTAACTGGCCACTTTATTAGAAACACCTACCTTGTGCTTCCACTAACTGGCCACTTTATTAGAAACACCTACCTTGTGCTTCCACTCACTGGCCACTTTATTAGAAACACCTACCTTGTGCTTCCACTAACTGGCCACTTTATTAGAAACACCTACCTTGTGCTTCCACTCACTGGCCACTTTATTAGAAACACCTACTTTGTGCTTCCACTAACTGGCCACTTTATTAGAAACACCTACCTTGTGCTTCCACTCACTGGCCACTTTATTAGAAACACCTTCCTTGTGCTTCCACTAACTGGCCACTTTATTAGAAACACCTACCTTGTGGTTCCACTCACTGGCCACTTTATTAGAAACACCTACTGTGTGCTTCCACTCACTGGCCACTTTATTAGAAACACCAACTTTGTGCTTCCACTAACTGGCCACTATATTAGAAACACCTACCTTGTGCTTCCACTAACTGGCCACTTTATTAGAAACACCTACAGTGTGCTTCCACTCACTGGCCACTTTATTAGAAACACCAACTTTGTGCTTCCTCTCACTGGCCACTTTATTAGAAACACCTACCTTCTGCTTCAACTCACTGGCCACTTTATTAGAAACACCCACCTTGTGCTTCCACTCACTGGCCACTTTATTAGAAACACCTATCTTGTGCTTCCACTAACTGGCCACTTTATTAGAAACACCTACCTTGTGCTTCCACTCACTGGCCACTTTATTAGAAACACCGACTTTGTGCTTCCACTCACTGGCCACTTTATTAGAAACACCAACTTTGTGCTTCCACTCACTGGCCACTTTATTAGAAACACCCACCTTGTGCTTCCACTCACTGGCCACTTTATTAGAAACACATACCTTGTGCTTCCACTAACTGGCCACTTTATTAGAAACACCTACCTTGTGGTTCCATATGGTGGTACGATATACAGTATATACACTATCACTTTATTTACCATCCAAACCACCAGTGAACCTACACAAGTCTTCTGAGTTTATATGAAATGTTGATGATGGAAATTGCCTCACAGCTCCCTGCATATAGTGCACGCCATGAATGGATTTTAAGGCCAAAATCTTCTCAAAACTGTTATAAAACAGTGTCTCAGTCATCAGGCAGTGAATTCATAACCATTTCATGTAGGAGGGAGCTTTTAGAGGTGGACGTCTGGTTCCTATCACCACCACTGTGAACAGTTCTGACTCAGTAAGTTTCTCTAGAACGGAGCGTTTCACACCGAACCACTCGAACCGCTCTGATTACTTTTTTAATCTTAACCATTTAATTATGCAGAAATTTGAAAATGTTCTTTTTAAGTAGTAAATGTTGGGTAATGTTCAGCAACTCAGAGCAAACATTACATTTTACAGTGTGAGGACGCTCTGATGGTCTGATTAAGGAATGTTTTGGGTGTGAATGTGGTTTGGCTGTGAGTTCTGCTGCTCTCTCAGATGGTGGCTGGCTGGAGCTCGAGCTTGTCGCTGGAGCAGCTCGAGGGCGATCTGGACGCCGGCCCGTGCGGCTACTGCCAACGAGCGCGAAAAACCGCACCAACGCGCCAACAGCTGGCACAGAACAACCGGCCAGAGGAGGTGAGCGACGGAGAGTGAGAAATAAACCACACCAGCCAACGATTAGTTAAACTCAGCGGGGAAAATGGGCCCGCTTTCTGATTTACTTCCCCCTGATATGGACGGGGAAGCTCAGTGTACTGCAGCTTTAGTAGCTGTGTGTACTAGCAGTGTTACACAAGTACATACATGTATGTGGGCGCTCTGAGGCAACATGCTGCAGAGTCTGGTCCAAAAATGATGAAAAACTAATAAATCATACCTTTATACAAATGAACAAGTACTGAATAGCAGAAGAAAATTATGAAGAAAATAATGAAACTCAAAGCTGGATTAGCTAAGACAAACTAAGATGCCCCTTTTCTGTACAGTGGCCTTCAGAGCCTTAGAGTGGGATATTACTACCTCCAAATAGGAGGGGCGACCTCCAAATGGGTGGGCCATAGCTCCACATAGGAGGGGCATAACTCCAAATGGGTGGACCATAGCTCCAAATAGGAGGGGCATAACTCCAAATGGGTGGGCCATAGCTCCAAATAGGAGGGGCATAACTCCAAATGGGTGGACCATAGCTCCAAATAGGAGGGGCATAACTCCAAATGGGTGGGCCATAGCTCCAAATAGGACGGGCGAACTCCAAATGGGTGGACCATAGCTCCAAATAGGAGGGGCGAACTCCAAATGGGTGGGCATTAACTCCACATAGGAGGGGCAACCTCCAAATGGGTGGGCCATAACTCCAAATAGGAGGGGCAACCTCCAAATGGGTGGGCATTAACTCCACATAGGAGGGGCAACCTCCAAATGGGTGGGCCATAACTCCAAATAGGAGGGGCATAACTCCAAATGGGTGGGCCATAGCTCCAAATAGGAGGGGCAAACTCCAAATGGGTGGACCATAGCTCCAAATAGGAGGGGCATAACTCCAAATGGGTGGACCATAGCTCCAAATAGGAGGGGCATAACTCCAACTGGTGGGCCATAGCTCCAAATAGGACGGGCGAACTCCAAATGGGTGGACCATAGCTCCAAATAGGAGGGGCGAACTCCAAATGGGTGGGCATTAACTCCACATAGGAGGGGCAAACTCCAAATGGGTGGGCCATAACTCCAAATAGGAGGGGCAACCTCCAAATGGGTGGACCATAGCTCCAAATAGGAGGGGCATAACTCCAAATGGGTGGGACCATAGCTCCAAATAGGACGGGCGAACTCCAAATGGGTGGACCATAGCTCCAAATAGGAGGGGCGAACTCCAAATGGGTGGGCATTAACTCCACATAGGAGGGGCAACCTCCAAATGGGTGGACCATAGCTCCAAATAGGAGGGGCGAACTCCAAATGGGTGGGCCATAGCTCCAAATAGGAGGGGCGAACTCCAAATGGGTGGACCATAGCTCCAAATAGGAGGGGCGAACTCCAAATGGGTGGGCCATAGCTCCAAATAGGAGGGGCGAACTCCAAATAGGTGGGCCATAGCTCCAAATAGAAGGGGCGAACTCCAAATGGGTGGACCATAGCTCCAAATAGGAGGATCTTAACTCCAAATAGGAGGATCTTAACTCCAAATGGGTGGGCATTAACTCCAAATGGGTGGACCATAGCTCCAAATAGGAGGGAGCGAACTCCAAATGGGTGGACCATAGCTCCAAATAGCGATGGGCGAACTGCAAATGGTGGGACCATAGCTCCAAATAGGCGGCGAACTCCAAATGGGTTTTGTTTTGAGTCCATATGCTCCAAATAGGAGGGGCGAACTCCAAATGGGTGGGCATTAACTCCACATAGGAGGGGCAACCTCCAAATGGGTGGACCCAGTTACGCCCCTCCTATTTGGAGCTATGGCCCACCCATTTATAGTTCGCCCCTCCTATTTGGAGTTAAGACCTCCTATTTAAAGTTGGTCCAGTCTGCAGGAATACATTCTCTGAGTCTTGAGCCTGAAGCTTTAGTGCTAGCTAACAAACAGTCGCTAACTTAGCCCACTTTCTAACTTTTTAACAGTTTTGGTGCATTTTTATTGGTCCATTCATCAAGAAAAATTTAAAGAATAGCCACTGTGCTTAAATGTTGCAAAAAAGTGAAAATCAGAAAAATGGAGATTTTTCCATTTTCCACCTTCCTTTCTCTCTCTCTCTCTCTCCCTCTCTCGCTCTCTCTCTCTCGCTCTCTCTCAGCTGTTTTGTTGTGAGCTGGCCTGGAGGATGGCCGAGCTCCTGCTGGAGGAGGATGAAGCTCTCGACCCGGAGAGCGTGAAGATAGACGCTGGCCCTCAGCCGCCGTTCAGAGGAGATGCCAAAGCGCGGGCCGAGAAAAGGCAAGAAGTTCAGCTCTGTTTGTTCTGCTCAGAGAGATGACCGTATATCCAAATCTGTACAGGCTGTCTGGACGAGCAGTGGGGCCACATTTTCATTTCTCATCTGTACTCGTAGAGTTTAGCTGTGCTTTACAGCCAAAAGGCACTCAAACCAACCCAGAGAACAAATACAGCGTCTGCAGCGTCTCTGGTGAGCTGCTGTGGTCCCTGCAGTCTGTATGAAAGCTTCATAAAACAGGTTATTGAGACGCTGCAGTGATGACATCATCTCAGTTACATTTATTTACCTACCTCAGTCATTAGTGTCACTACAGTGTTTGCTAATGTTTTGTGTTTGTGAAGAAAGTTGGTTAAGTAGCTAACTAGAAAATGAGCAATGAATGT